>NW_027461758.1:7500-10000 GCF_050947455.1 Rhinoderma darwinii | reverse complement strand
GTATATATATATATATATATATAGGATATAATACAGGAGCAGTATAGTACATGTATATATATATATAGGATATAATACAGGAGCAGTAAAGTACATGTGTATATATATATATAGGATATAATACAGGAGCAGTATAGTACATGTATATATATATATATATAGGATATAATACAGGAGCAGTATAGTACATGTGTATATATATATAGGATATAATACAGGAGCAGTATAGTACATGTATATATATATATATATATATAGGATATAATACAGGAGCAGTATAGTACATGTGTATATATATATAGGATATAATACAGGAGCAGTATAGTACATGTGTATATATATATATATAGGATATAATACAGGAGCAGTATAGTACATGTGTATATATATATATATATAGGATATAATACAGGAGCAGTATAGTACATGTATATATATATATAGGATATAATACAGGAGCAGTAAAGTACATGTGTATATATATATAGGATATAATACAGGAGCAGTATAGTACATGTATATATATATATATATATAGGATATAATACAGGAGCAGTATAGTACATGTGTATATATATATAGGATATAATACAGGAGCAGTATAGTACATGTGTGTATATATATATATAGGATATAATACAGGAGCAGTATAGTACATGTGTATATATATATAGGATATAATACAGGAGCAGTATAGTACATGTGTATATATATATATATATATAGGATATAATACAGGAGCAGTATAGTACATGTGTATATATATATAGGATATAATACAGGAGCAGTATAGTACATGTGTGTATATATATATATATAGGATATAATACAGGAGCAGTATAGTACATGTATATATATATATAGGATATAATACAGGAGCAGTATAGTACATGTGTATATATATATATAGGATATAATACAGGAGCAGTATAGTACATGTATATATATATATAGGATATAATACAGGAGCAGTATAGTACATGTATATATATATATATAGGATATAATACAGGAGCAGTATAGTACATGTATATATATATATATATATATATATATATATATATATATATAGGATATAATACAGGAGCAGTATAGTACATGTATATATATATATATATATAGGATATAATACAGGAGCAGTATAGTACATGTATATATATATATAGGATATAATACAGGAGCAGTATAGTACATGTGTATATATATATAGGATATAATACAGGAGCAGTATAGTACATGTATATATATATATATATAGGATATAATACAGGAGCAGTATAGTACATGTATATATATATATATAGGATATAATACAGGAGCAGTATAGTACATGTATATATATATATATAGGATATAATACAGGAGCAGTATAGTACATGTATATATATATATAGGATATAATACAGGAGCAGTATAGTACATGTGTATATATATATATATATATAGGATATAATACAGGAGCAGTATAGTACATGTGTGTATATATATATATATATAGGATATAATACAGGAGCAGTATAGTACATGTATATATATATATAGGATATAATACAGGAGCAGTATAGTACATGTGTATATATATATAGGATATAATACAGGAGCAGTATAGTACATGTATATATATATATATAGGATATAATACAGGAGCAGTATAGTACATGTGTATATATATATAGGATATAATACAGGAGCAGTATAGTACATGTGTGTATATATATATAGGATATAATACAGGAGCAGTATAGTACATGTGTATATATATATATAGGATATAATACAGGAGCAGTATAGTACATGTATATATATATATATAGGATATAATACAGGAGCAGTATAGTACATGTATATATATATATAGGATATAATACAGGAGAAGTATAGTACATATATATATATATATATAGGATATAATACAGGAGCAGTATAGTACATGTATATATATATATATATATAGGATATAATACAGGAGCAGTATAGTACATGTGTATATATATATAGGATATAATACAGGAGCAGTATAGTACATGTGTATATATATATATATATAGGATATAATACAGGAGCAGTATAGTACATGTATATATATATATAGGATATAATACAGGAGCAGTATAGTACATGTATATATATATATATATATATAGGATATAATACAGGAGCAGTATAGTACATGTGTATATATATATATATAGGATATAATACAGGAGCAGTATAGTACATGTGTATATATATATAGGATATAATACAGGAGCAGTATAGTACATGTATATATATATATAGGATATAATACAGGAGCAGTATAGTACATGTATATATATATATAGGATATAATACAGGAGCAGTATAGTACATGTGTATATATATATATATATAGGATATAATACAGGAGCAGTATAGTACATGTATATATATATATAGGATATAATACAGGAGCAGTATAGTACATGTGTATATATATATAGGATATAATACAGGAGCAGTATAGTACATGTATATATAT